>NC_092242.1:3536864-3564364 GCF_036320965.1 Panulirus ornatus
AACAGGTGTCATGTGAACACGGTGTCATATGAAAACGGTGTCGTGTGCACACGGTGTCATACGAAAACGGTGTCGTGTGAACACGGTGTCATCGCACAGAAAAACGTTTGATTTGGGAATATTTTCGTAGCCCAGGTGAACCCCGTTGCCTCCACGGTGGACCAGTGTACCGCTGCTCCTCCAGGTAACTACAGTGTACCCGCGGCTCTCTCGTGTTCCTAGTCTCGCACCAGACGGGTGTTGAAGAAGAGTCTCGGATCCTCACCTGACGGTGTTGATGATGCCGGACTGGCAGGACGAAAGTCTAGGGTTGTTGATGAAGACAGATTTACAATCAGTTCTTGCCATGGCCAATTTACAGCTGTGTCTTCAGCGGAGATGATCCCCATCCCCGTCTGTGGTGGGGAGATGAACGTCACCGAAGAACGGGATACGATGTTCCATTGTGCCGAATGACGACACACACCTTCACGGAGAACGAGAGGGTTGCCACGCTGTCCTCTTAAGAAGATGGGAGGCTGGATTTTGCGAAGAGGTTGAGAGACAGAATCGATGATGGTCTTCAGAAGGATTCGAAAGCTACGTGGACCAGAAGGCTGTGGTGGTGTGGTTACATCATTCTTTAAGGCAGGTGGGAAGAAATTGTGGCGAGAATAGCCACATGGGTCGTCAGAGATAAACGATTGGTGTCATGTGATTTATAAGACACGAGAAAAACGCAGCAAGGGAGGGAGGGATAGATTGGAATATAGAGAGTATAGCAAGTACCATAGAGGCTATAAGAGTGGCGGCGGGGGGGGAAGTATAGACATTCGGGACCGGAGACGCTATACCGCACTATCTGCAGACATTAACAGCATGATGGAACACCCGGGGGGGCAGGGGGTGAAAGAACCGACTGTGAGTCAAATGGCTTCAAAGGCTACATGATCAGCCACACTGCAGTGCGGATCGCGGCGTGAAACAGCTTGAGTGATCAAAGACGTTGCGCAACATGGTCCCAGACCGGGCCGGGGTGGTGTTGGTGGTGGTGGTGGGAGGTGGGCGAGCCTGGGAACCCAGCGTTGCCTGGCTCTGTAGTGAAGTGTTTCAGATTATAAATCTTTTTAAAGTCACTTTCCATTGCATGCGTCTGTGTTTGTTTGTGTGTGTGTGTGTGTGTGTGGGATGGTACCCATGGATTGCGGGGGAGATCACCTCTTGTACTTTTGGATAACCTTTGCTGACCTTCCCCACTGACCCCCGGCCTGACCTGCCTCAGGTCAGCTACACGTCACCCCACAACCACCCTGTGTTGTAACTGATGTTGCATTTGTGTCTACCGTTTGCCATTTTCTTCGTCTCATTACAGTTGCCTCTTTGGGAATATATATATATAATCTGTGTGTGTGTGTGTGTGTGTGTGTGTGTGTGTGTGTGTGTGTGTGTGTGTGTGTGGTGGTATATCATATATCGACCGTCAGACACGTAGTGTTCCAGCGTTGTGCTCACCTCTGGAGCGAAAGATCAGAGGTGATCAGTTCTGCTGAAATATTCAGGAAACTGTCGCGTGCTTCATTGTCAAGTGAAGGACTGGTATGATATTTATATACTTACACCTGGAGGCCATATACTTGTGGTATGCTGACTTATATAACTAGACTCGCGAGGTCTCTTTAAGAAACCAAGGGCGCCAGGGATATTATACTGATGGTTTCAGTGGGTGTCACACACACAAACACACACACACACACACACACACACACACACACACACACACCATCAGCGACTCTGGCAGTTATTGTACATCCTGGGAAACCAACTACCATCATCAAACCGGGAATTATTAAACATCTGTCACCCTCGAGTTTGAAATTATTTATTATTATTATTATTAATACTATTATTACTACTCTTAGATCTTTGGATGAGTCTCGCCTTAGTCTCTATAATTGTTTCTCCCGTGGATGATTCTCGCGGCAGCTGTAATGGTAGACAACCCTCACGCCATCTTTCAGTCTGTAATGATTTGAACCTTCTGGGATCTGGTGTTGTCATTATCGTGAGAAGAAAACATATTTGTTTTGAAAAGATGCCCGAAAGATGGAGAGGGAGAGGAACGCAGGGAGTCAACTGATGTCTTGTTGCTTACGTGAACAAAGACGGAGATGAATATAGAAAACGAGACGAGGTGAATGAAGGGGAAAAAACAAGTAGAAAAAATGCAGAGCGGTTCTTGGGTCGATAGAGCATTGTTAATTTGTAGAGATAATGATTCTGAACGCGTTTAATTACTGGTAATTGCCTATTGGTACAGTGCAGGGAGGGAGTTTTACGCTCGTGGGGCGACCCCATTCCTTGACCATTTTATTTTCATAGTCTCAGACTTGTGTATGTTGTCTGCATGTATATGTTTCGTTATCGTTTGATTCCAGTGAGTCACCTTCTCCACTTACACAAATAAGTACTTCCTCATATACTTTCCTACGAGACTCTTCTTTGATTTCATGTTTTGGCCACTTGATCTTTCTATCAGTACGTCTTTCAAAGATCTTTTCTGTATTTACATCGAGCTAGTTTAATAACTTGAAAAGGTTGTGATCAGGCCACCCCTCACTCTCTTCTCTTCCATACTGAGCATATTTAAAGACACTAATAACCATTCCCTGTGATTTAGTTCTCTGAATTTCGTCACCATCTTTGCTCCCTCCCTCCTCTGGACCTTCTCTATGAGTTCTTTGCGCTTCTCTTTAAGTGGGAGTAACCAACTCAAAATTTTGGGTAGAACAGTTCGTTGTGTCATAGAAGTCTGAAACGTTTGTTTACACATAACCTCCTTTTCCCCCCAAACCGTGTTGTCTCAGATCATTTTTCCTCTATCACGATGCCTCACAGACCACAGTCGCCTGGCAGATTGGTCTGTAGTTCAGCGCCTCTTCCCGATCTCTTTACAAATGGATGTGACGTTCGTCCTTCGCCACGCCCTTGACACTTTCGTCTTTAACCCAGCGACCATCTCGAGCAGTTTCTTCATGTGCTTTAGCAAGTGTATCTTCACACACCTTCAGCTTGACGAGGATCGTGAACCTTGTGTGTGTGTGTGTGTGCGTGTGTGTGTACCAAAGACCTGGCCTTGAGATCATCACTCCTGACCCTGGCTTTCTCCATTGCATTTGCCTCCATCGCTCGTTGTGTTCATGCCAATTATGACCGGCCATATATATATATATATATATATATATATATGGCTCAAATTACAGAGTGCTCAAATTACAGAGGTATAAGTTTGTTGAGTATTCCTGGTAAATTATATGGGAGGGTATTGATTGAGAGGGTGAAGGCAGGTACAGAGCATCAGATTGGGGAAGAGCAGTGTGGTTTCAGAAGTGGTAGAGGATGTGTGGATCAGGTGTTTGCTTTGAAGAATGTATGTGAGAAATACTTAGAAAAGCAAATGGATTTGTATGTAGCATTTATGGATCTGGAGAAGGCATATGATAGAGTTGATAGAGATGCTCTGTGGAAGGTATTAAGAATATATGGTGTGGGAGGCAAGTTGTTAGAAGCAGTGAAAAGTTTTTATCGAGGATGTAAGGCATGTGTACGTGTAGGAAGAGAGGAAAGTGATTGGTTCTCAGTGAATGTAGGTTTGCGGCAGGGGTGTGTGATGTCTCCATGGTTGTTTAATTTGTTTATGGATGGGGTTGTTAGGGAGGTAAATGCAAGAGTCTTGGAAAGAGGGGCAAGTATGAAGTCTGTTGGGGATGAGAGAGCTTGGGAAGTGAGTCAGTTGTTGTTCGCTGATGATACAGCGCTGGTGGCGGATTCATGTGAGAAACTGCAGAAGCTGGTGACGGAGTTTGGTAAAGTGTGTGGAAGAAGAAAGTTAAGAGTAAATGTGAATAAGAGCAAGGTTATTAGGTACAGTAGGGTTGAGGGTCAAGTCAATTGGGAGGTGAGTTTGAATGGAGAAAAACTGGAGGAAGTGAAGTGTTTTAGATATCTGGGAGTGGATCTGTCAGCGGATGGAACCATGGAAGCGGAAGTGGATCATAGGGTGGGGGAGGGGGCGAAAATTTTGGGAGCCTTGAAAAATGTGTGGAAGTCGAGAACATTATCTCGGAAAGCAAAAATGGGTATGTTTGAAGGAATAGTGGTTCCAACAATGTTGTATGGTTGCGAGGCGTGGGCTATGGATAGAGTTGTGCGCAGGAGGATGGATGTGCTGGAAATGAGATGTTTGAGGACAATGTGTGGTGTGAGGTGGTTTGATCGAGTAAGTAACGTAAGGGTAAGAGAGATGTGTGGAAATAAAAAGAGCGTGGTTGAGAGAGCAGAAGAGGGTGTTTTGAAATGGTTTGGGCACATGGAGAGAATGAGTGAGGAAAGATTGACCAAGAGGATATATGTGTCGGAGGTGGAGGGAACGAGGAGAAGAGGGAGACCAAATTGGAGGTGGAAAGATGGAGTGAAAAGGATTTTGTGTGGTCGGGGCCTGAACATGCAGGAGGGTGAAAGGAGGGCAAGGAATAGAGTGAATTGGAGCGATGTGGTATACAGGGGTTGACGTGCTGTCAGTGGATTGAATCAAGGCATGTGAAGCGTCTGGGGTAAACCATGGAAAGCTGTGTAGGTATGTATATTTGCGTGTGTGGACGTATGTATATACATGTGTATGGGGGGGGGGGGGGGGCCATTTCTTTCGTCTGTTTCCTTGCGCTACCTCGCAAACGCGGGAGACAGCGACAAAGTATAATAAAAAAAAAAAAATAAAATATATATATATATATATATATATATATATATATATATATATATATATATATATATATATATATATATATTAGCGAGTATGACTGATACCATTACTTATGCATGACGGTCTCTTGCGCGTCCGGGAGAGCAATGAATAATAATGTCCTTAATGTTGTTACCCTCCATCATTTGTCCCCGCCATCCCCAGAGGGGGCTGACTGTGCTGTGCTGTTGGTAGTGGCCGACACAGCGCGGGCCTGAAGAGTGACTGCCCCAGTCACTGATTGGTGGGCCCGCCCGGACATACCCCTCTCACCCCTGGCCATCGCCCGTTCAGTGGTTCACACAGACAGGCAAAGGGTGAGTGATTAGTGGTGGCGAGGGTAGTGGTGCTGGGCTGGCCGCTTGTTGGCGAGGGTAGTGGCGGTGAACTGGCCACTTGGTAGTGAGGGTAGTGATGCTGGGCTGGCCACTTGTTGGCGAGGGTAGTGGCGGAGAACTAGCCACTTGGTGGTGAGGGTAGTGGTGCTGGGCTGGCCGCTTGTTAGCGAAGGTAGTGGCGGTAGCCTAGCCACTTGGTGGCGAAGGTAGTGTAAAGGTTTTCGGGTCTAATGGCCGTTATAGGAAGGACATGGGGCATGGGGGTATGGGGTGGTAAGAGTTATGGGGAATGTATTTGGTCGTCTGGATGGGTCGGTTACGCGCGCGCGCGCGTGTGTGTGTGTGTGTGTGTGTGTGTGTGTGTGTGTGTGTGTGTGTGTGTGTGCTCACCCAGAATCCTATGTTATTAAGTGAGTATTGGCGGCGGTTCAAACCCCAGTCCAAATGTTGACAGACCATCGGCCCACCACACAGACACAAGGGATTTCTGTACACAGCTGTGACCTGGTTTGTGTGAGGGGACAGTGACCTGGCCAGACAGAGGACAGTGACCTGATCTGACTGAGGGGCACCGTGTCCTGGTCTGCGTCGCGGGACGGAGGGGTGGGGGGTGCCTCCAGACAGCACTCGACCCGTAATGACCGTGCGTGTGTCAGGGTGAGAGCTGAGCTCATTACTCTTGACGTTTTATTCTCGTGTTCTCTCGTGTTTTCGTCTGCACATGTTAGTTATGAACCAGTGTCTCTTGCCTCTGGTGGTCTTATACGTCCAGTTCTGTTTTCTGCACAGTCTTCGTGTTCATACTTCCGCGTCCTTGTTGATATAAGAGCTATGACATTATCTGTGGCGTAGTGGATACCGTGTTTGGCCACCTTTCTGTTCCACTTCGCGTTGGGTACCCAGTCTGTTCCTTAGGGAGTCTCGACATCCCAGCAGTAGTCCCCCCATCAGCCGTACATCTCACTTACATTGGTATTTATTGCCGTGTGCAGTGTGTGTGCAGTGTGTGTGTGTGTGTGTGTGTGTGTGTGTGTGTGTGTGTGTGTGTGTGTGTGTGTGTTGGAGGGAGGGGGAGAGGACAGGGTCTTGTGGCGTGGGCGTTGATGATCGCCAGTAGCCGTCCGTCCAGCTGGGTGTTGAGGGGTCTTCAGACGTCAGTGACCCGGGCCACTTGTATCGTGCTTGTTCCCTGTATGCGACTTCACCCTTGCCCGTCATGTTCATGTCTTTGCCTCCGTCGTACCCGGGAAGATACATCAAGTACTCCCACTGCCTTCGACTGCCTTCACGTGACTGCCGCGTTCACTCTGCATGTGAAAGACAGAGAGCATGACGGGTGACGGGTAAAACCCCTACGTGTGTCCCCATCCTGCGTGGATCACACCTGTTGGAGCATTTGTATTTCCCCCACCCCGCCCCGCCCTGCCCCGCCCCGCCCCGCCCCGCGCTGCTGAGAGCTCATTATCCCGCTGCAGGTGTGCTAATCGCAGGCCAGGACCACGGCAGGTGTGTGTCCTTTACACATAGATAGCAGCCGCAACCCTGCATACCTTCCTCGATTACTTAGGTCTCTCTCTCTCTCTCTCTCTCTCTCTCTCTCTCTCTCTCTCTCTCTCTCTCTCTCTCTCTCTCTCTCTCTCTCTCTCTTTGTGGAAGAAGGAAAGGAAGTTTCTTGTTTCACGGTCTTTGCCGATGATTTACTCAAGGTGTCGGTGGTCATATAGTCGTAACTCATGCAGACTCTCGCATGACGCACAGCCGGTCACCGAAGTAATAGCTAGACGGAAGTACATCAACCTCTGGACTTTCAGAGTGCGTTGCACACGCACTCAAGCTCTGGGTGCACTCGTTAGTAAGTGTGGACGCGCCCTCGGTGCTTCAGGGGAGTGTATGGCGAAGGCAGCTCCCCTGGTCAGTAAGGTGGGGGAGCAGGAGGTGATGGTGATGGCGAGGGTGCTCAGGAGGGGGCCCTCTTGCCCAGTGAGGCGGCACGGATGAAGGTGGCCAGGTGGAGGGAAAGTGGCCATGTGAGGGTGTTGGGAAGGAGGGAGGCTTCCCTACGGAGCCATAAGCGGATCAGGTGAGGATGAGGAGAGGGAAAGAGAGGGGGAAGTTAGTGGTGTATGGCGAGGCCACCACGACGCAATGTGCCTCCTGGCCAGGCTGGTCGAACCCTCGTCCTCTCGTGTCACCACACCACGGTGAGGCTCTGGGTAGTTTTGTAAATATTTGGTCGTTATCACTGCCATCCAGTGTTGGGCAGGGACGAGCAGCTGTGTTGGGGGATGGAGATTTAGTGTCACTTACGAAGGAGACGAGACGCGCTGCTGTGTACAGACGGAAGGAAGTAAGTCCGCCTCTAGTGTAACAGTCCTCAGGTAACGCAAGCGTTTAAGGTAACGCCAGCCACTAGGAAAACGGAAACCAGTAAAGCAACGTCAGCCGCTTAGAAAACGGGAACCAGTAAGGTAACGGCAGCCACGAAGATAAACGGGAACCAGTAAGGTAACGGCAGCCACGAAGATAAACGGGAACCAGTAAGGTAACGGCAGCCACGAAGATAATGGGAACCGGTGAGATGATACAAGACCTGAGGAAGGCGCTGCAGACCCGGACGTTGGACGCCCCCTCCCCGCACCCCTGGAGGCCGTCCCTAATATCCGGGTATGGTGGGCGGGTGGCGGCGTCGGAGGCCGTGAAATTGGTAGGTTTGGGGCGGCTTATGGGTCTCGTGTATCCCGTATATAACAACTTTAATAAATGTATTGGACGTGGCGCAGGGGCGTGAGGCAGGCAGGGCTGCAGATAACCATGTGGATCACGAGGAGGCGGAGGTGTGAGTTGCCTCCTGAGTGGCGATGTTGCTGCTCGGGGGGGGGGGGGGGGGGGGGGGTCTCTCTCTCCAGGGGGGAACCAGGGTTCGTTACCCTAGCCAGTAATGGTGTGGAGGAAATTGGAGCGGTTCGCCCACCCGCCTGGTGTAGAACGTAACCATCGTCAGATCAGCTTTAGCTCAAATTAGCTGAAAAAGGAAAAAAAAAATCTTGACATTCATGGTGCTGAGAGAGAGAGAGAGAGAGAGAGAGAGAGAGAGAGAGAGAGAGAGAGAGAGAGAGAGAGAGAGAGAGAGAGAACACCTGTTTTAATGACTCATAGATTTTATTTTTTTTTGTACGTGCGATCATGTGTCAGAATATTTCCACCACTCCGGTCTAATTCCAGTCATCATTTATTGCCGCGCTCAAACAATCCTGGTGAAAAATAAAGAACTTTACCCGTTGTTTCACGTTCTTTTTCTCGCCAGCGACCAAATACCCGGCCATTTTATTCCCCACATACACAGTGTTGCCACCTCATTTGCTTGACGTAAAAGGCCAGAGTATTTTTGTACCAGTCCGATATTAACCGGGTAAAACTTCAGTGTTATTTGGAGTTGAAATTGAATGTGAAAATAAGTTCGTGTGTGTGTGTGTGTGTGTGTGTGTGTGTGTAATTACTTATTTATACTTTACGGGAGGGAGTTTTACTTGAACTTTCTCTTCCGTCATTCGATTTTTTTAACTTTTGTCCACACAGTTTCTTAACCCGGGATATTCCATTCATCCTCTACTCTTATACTGTCAAGCACTTCACATCTTTCCTAACATGTATCTTGCGTAATTTCGTATTACCGTCTCATCTTCGTTCATATTCATGTATGAGTTCATGGCTTCTATCAAGTCATACACACACATCAAGAACAGCAGTGGTCCCAGGAATGAACCTTGCGGCGCCATGCTAGTGGTGACCCACTCTAACCCATTTCGAGAAGGTTCATCTGACATGAATTTATGGTTCTCTTCCACATAGATCATTTCAGACCATAAAAAAAAGGTTCTCCCCTTTTGTTTCTGACTGAAGACTCGGCTTCTTTATCAGCTTTCTCTTTCGTCTAAGACAGAACTTACTCTTTCTTAGAAATCGTAAGAGGTTTGTTACGCGTGACCTCCATTTTCTCTTTTCTTTCGTTTAGTTATTGTGTGTGTGTGTGTGTGTGTGTGTGTGTGTGTGTGTGTGTGTGTGTTTATGGAGCTCTTGCCACTGCCTGTGTGTTTGATTGAATGAAAATCGTTGTTGGAAGTGTACTCCCTGATCATGTCATGTCAGCTGGGGTGTACAGTGGTTCTTCGTCGCTATTCTCTGTGATCGCCTCTTCCTCTGTGGCCGTTCAGTGTCGCTTGCTTATTGCTTATTCACTGTCTCCGGCGGACGACTGGCCATTCCATGACACCTGTTGAAATGGCCGGTCTGCGCCTCCTGCTGATTGGCCATTCACTGCATCTCGTTTAACTGGTCAAGCAGCGCCGGTCGTCTCTAATTGGCTGCGGATTAGCGGGTTTGTGTAAATCAGGGAGCTTGGCACTGGAACGCCCACCCCCCCCCCTCTCTCTCTCTCTCTCTCTCTCTCTCTCTCTCTCTCTCTCTCTCTCCTCTCCTCACTGGAAAGCTCTTGGTTACCTCGCTGGAAAGGTCATGTTCCCTTTACTGGAAATCTCGGTGTCTTCATCCCCCATCGTAAAGACCAGATGGCTATCCTGTTACAGATGCACTTCCAATTTCCATGTTTTTCGTCTGTATAGAAGATTGTCTTCTTCCTACCACCTAATGCGTATAAAGTAGCTTCGAGAACGCGCGCTCGGCTTCTCGTAGTCTGGGACCTCCTGTGCTGGGAACAAATCTCCTTGTGATAACCACTATATGTGTGGCACGTGGCCCGCGTCTGGAAGTCGGTCTCCAGAGAATTCCTTTCCAGCATCCTCGTAAACCTTAGCGTGTGGTGGGAGGAGGGGGCGTCCGTTAACCCCACACTTGCTGTGGCCTGTCTGGTCTGGTTCTCTTGTCTTCGACTGTAATTAGTTCGTTGAGAAGTTAGGTACGTACATGAGCGGGTATCGTCACGTGGGGGGAAGGTGGGGTGTGTGACGCTGCCGCTGTGTCGTTGTTCGCCTGATGTTTGAAAATAATTTGTGATCTGGGCAGGCATAATCTTGCTTGACACGACTTGCCAGCACAATGCCTCGTTATAAGGCGGTACCACATCCCCTGCTCTCTCTCTCTCTCTCTCTCTCTCTCTCTCTCTCTCTCTCTCTCTCTCTCTCTCTCTCTCTCTCTCTCTCTCTCTCTCTCTCGCCGTCTTCCGATCCAGCTGTCTTCCCCCCCCCCCCTTTACCTTCCCCCCCAGGTCAACATGGTCGACAAGCCGCATGAAACAAAAAGACCCTCGACTCGCTGTTAGCTTCCAGTGCTCCAGTGTTGCCAATTACCTTGGACGTGTGTGTGATGGCCGGAGTCAGTCAGCGTTTGACTGCTGCTACTGCTCCTGCTGCTACTTGAAGGTTACTGATTTACCATCTTTACGTACGGTGTGTGTGTGTGTGTGTGTGTGTGTGTGTGTGTGTGTGTTGGACTGGTCATCCTGGTCCTGAAGGTGGGTCCCACAGGGTGGGGTTGCTGCCCCCGTTCGTAGTTGTGGTGTCTGGGTGGCAGCACTAGGAGACACGCATAGGTTCGCTTTGACTGCCATGGTCTTGTGTGGATCCGTCGTTGGGAGCAGCACTCGCTCACCCTCATCGTCACTTGGGACAGCACTTGAGAGCTCTTAATTCCTGTATCCATCCAGCTTTGGAAGGTTTTTCTCCAGCATCCTGGGAACTGAATGCCATGAGACCCATAAGTTTAGGATGGATTTTCTTTGACTCTTGCCACTTACAAAAGAAAAGGTTTTAATCTTCAGCGTAAACTGACTCACAGCTTGGAGTAAGTCCCACCTTTGCCCGGGGAACTCAATACACGTTTTTGGGTGAGTTTCCACACGGTATGTCCATCTGTTGGTGTGTGCCAAGGAACGCCCCTCTAGACATTGTCAACATCTTGGGGAAAACATATTTTCTCGGCGTAGGAAGTTATTTTACAGGTTACTAAACTCCCGAGAGAGTAAACCTTTCTTCCTGGCCATGGCCTTCGGCACGACGGTACGACCCTTGGGTATATTGTCCTGGCCTTTGATCTAGCCCTTAAAAGTCAGGCCAAAGTCCAGTCCATCATAACCCACGGTCGTACCGGCGAGCTTAAAGGCACGTACCTTCGGGCTCAAAGGCGCGTACATACCTTCCGGCTCTAAAGGGGGCTGAAAATCCGAAAGAATATCTGAGGGAAAAGTTATAAAGTTATACTTACCTTCGCTTGTGCAAGTTTGTGTCGGAACAGAGAGCCATGGAGGGGAAAGTCTTGCCCCACTTCCCGGGAACCTCAAAGAGAAATCCCTTAACTACATTTAAGGAAAAATATCTGTACAGTTTTGGGTCTGAAGGGAACTTCCCTAACTCACTCACTCATTCACTCGCTCACCTCTCGCTGGTACGACAGAGGCTGAGGGCATTTGGAATGGGCGAGTTCCTCAACCCCCCCCCCCATTTATTCATGTGGGGTAGTTTATTCATCCGAGTGAATAGAAGTTTTCAGGGTAAAGAACTGTGGTTTCTGGAGGTTCTTATAACCTTGACCTCCAGGTTCCAGGCCTCCGACTCTGTATGTGTCGTCGTCGTGGAGAGGGACATTCCATCCAGGAGGCGTGACACTGTGTGTCCTACTGGGAGGAGACGGTCGTCCACAACGACCTCGTTAGGACTGGAATTGTGACTCTCTCTCTCTCTCTCTCTCTCTCTCTCTCTCTCTCTCTCTCTCTCTCTCTCTCTCTCTCTCTCTCTCTCTCTCTCTCTCTCTCTCTCTCTCTCTCTCTCTCCCTTGGGAACACACCAACTGTTGTAGTTCTTTCAGCTGAGGTGCAGCAGATTGTTCGGGCATTTTGACAAGCTCAGAATTCATGTAGTGGGGGTTATCTTTGTTGTCCACAATACATTTTTTTTCTCTCTCTCTTGTCTTCGCTTTTACATTTGAGAGAGAGAGAGAGAGAGAGAGAGAGAGAGAGAGAGAGAGAGAGAGAGAGAGAGAGAGAGAGAGAGAGAGAGAGATTTCTTTTGTCCCCCTAGGTAGTGGAGAAAATATTTGTGGGATGTTTGAGATGCGATGGTTCAAAGGCTGACCCGTGCAGGCCAGGAGGGTGGAGGTGACCCGTGTGGAAAACTTGTACGTGTATTGACCTCCTCTTCCTCGTCGTCGTCCTCCTCCTCCTCCCCTGGGAGTTGTAGTGCCTCCTGGGGGCCGGCCCCAGGGGGGTCCATCTGACCTATTGTGACCCGGACCTCCACGGACCCCGCTACGTCATGAGGGACTCGAGCTGGACAGCATATTGAATGCTGCGGACACACACACACATACACCACACACACACACGAGACAGAACACAGTGGGGTACCATGCCGTCATTTACCTTGCGTATGTATGTCGCTGTCTGGTGGATGACAGTCTTCGTATTTTTTTGTTAATTTTTTTTTCGTTTGTTGAACGTGTTGGGCGTGCTTGAGACACGAAGGTAATGGAGTTGGTGGCTGGCGGGGTCAACCCGGGCGGCAGGTCACGCCACGGAGGGGGTGGACATCTTGTATATATGTACGTGCCATTTGTGAACATTGAGTTGATCTTGTTGATCCGGTGTTAGTCCGCAGCTGACAGGTAAATTCAGGTTGGGATGGTCGCTAGAACACTGGCGGCTTTCACCTGCAGACCAGGGGTTGTGCCGGGGCTTCGAATTGTGGAATGAACCATATTTCCCCTTGAAGCCAGATAGTATAATCTCGCGGGGTTATAACCCATTGAGTTAAAGGGCAAGACTTGAAGGGCGCGGTACAGCTGAGGTACAGCAAAAACTGATGGCTATATCTGTACCATACACCACCTCCTGCAAGCATACAGAAGTTGGGGTTCGAAACATGATTCAAGTCGTCATCTGAAACAGAGGAGTCGATGATGTGAGGGACCTTAGTGTGAGAGAAGCGAGATGTTGATGCTTCTTAATTAGTTCTTTATTGGACAGGAGTGTGTCACTATCCTCGACCACCGACCCAGCCTCTTGTCCATTGTTCGACCCAGCTTCTGAGCTATTACTCGGCCAGTACTCGGCCTAACCACTTGGCCATATCAATCCTGCCTCTTAGCCAATACTCGACCCGGTCTGTCGTCCAGCACTAGACGTGTCAAGTACGCAATTACCGTCTCACCTTCACTAGCTATTCCTGTCACTCGTCTACGGTTGCGTAACCTCTTCGTACTCGGCCCTAGAGAGAGGGAGAGAGAAATCTACCCTGGGTGCGAAGAACTGAGCCCCAATCTCATACTATAATAGGCGGGATGATTGAACGTCTAGGGTTGCGACAGGCCAAGGGACGTTCCACTATCTGTCGTGACTGTTGTTGATGTGGCAGCCATGTGGCGTCGGGTCCGTCTTATCTGTATATCCATCTTTCTCTCTGTCTGTCTATCTGTGTGTCTGTCAGTCCGTTTGAAGAGGGAGGTGGGTATAGATAGATGGCCACCTGCCTGTGTCAGATTCTTGAGCGTCAGTTTGTCGTCTACGTGGAAAGATGGCCCCCAAGGCAGCAGGGATGGACCCCCCTCCTTCGCCTAGGTGCCGGCACTGCTGTTATTGCCACCTCTTTTCATGTGACGAACCCTTATCGTTTTCTAAATATACATCCCAGGTTATTAACTCCATGAGCACGACGGTACGACCCTTAAGTACGACAGTAGCACGACACTTGGATATGATGGTGTGGCATACTGACGTGACCCAGTCATGGTTTCATCTGAGGCAATGCCATCATACCCAAGGGTCTTTGCTCGAGGGTCGTACGGTCGTGCTTGAGGGTCGTACCATCGTCCTGCTAAAGAGGGTTGACTGTAGCTGATGCTCAGGATTCGTGCTGGACCAGACTCGGTACACTGCCTCTCACTCACACCACCGCAGTGAGGGCCTTTTGTCGTTCAAGTCTGTGTATGACTGTGGGAGATGCGTAACATTGTGGATGTTGCATTCTCCTCCTTGGATCAGTCTAAGGAACATATATAGTCTCATACTGAGTCAGTAGTGGTGGTGGAGGAAGGGGAGTGGGCTTCCTCCATCCTCCACCTGCAGCACAGCACAGGGAGGGGGGTCACGGGGACACTCTCCCGCCAGGCCATCGACACAGGTTGGCAGACAAAGTGGGGCTTTGACAAGCTCCTTCGGGCGGGCGATAGTGCGTGGTTTATGGAGGAGGGCCCTCCGCCGGCTGCTGCGACAGGTGCGGGTCCTTCATAATGCATGTGCTCCGGAGGCCCGAGAGAGAGAGAGAGAGAGAGAGAGAGAGAGAGAGAGAGAGAGAGAGAGAGAGGAGAGAGAGAGAGAGAGAGAGAGAGAGAGAGAGAGAGAGAGAGAGAGAGAGAGAGAGGGCTCCCGTGCCGACACTCTGGACTGGCTGGGGTTCCCTCCGCCGGGCCGTGGAAGCGAGGTGTTGTGTGATAACGCATCCCCAGGTCCTCCCCATTTACGGGGATCATGGAACTCCCCTCCTGCGTCACAATCAGTAGCAGGGGAATGATGTAGCTTAGACGTGGACTCGGGTTGTGCGCTGAGTAGGGTTTGTCTTCAAGACGCTGGGTGAGGGGGTTGAAGAGCGGGGGTTTTAGTGAGGTGTAAGGGGTTTGGAGGACGTGTGTGTGTGTGTGTGTATGTGTGTGTGTGTGTGTGTGTGTATGAGGCGGGGGTTTATAGTGAGGGTGGAGGTGGCTGTTGTCCTGCTGAGAGCTGGGGCAGGACGCTCATCAAGACCCGCGGTGGTAATGACCCACCAGGTCTGGAGTCTTAATAATGATAGACGGTCATGCAAGACGGAGTTGTTCTCTCTCTCTCTCTCTCTCTCTCTCTCTCTCTCTCTCTCTCTCTCTCTCTCTCTCTCTCTCTCTCTCACGAGAAGAATATTCTAGGGATGACCCTGGGGGAGTCGGGGTGAGGTCGACCGTGCCAGTAAAGATTAATGTTGTAATTATCGGTCGACCGGCCGGCGTTCTGTTTCGGTTCCAGTTTGATCACATAAATATATGGCCTCCAGCTGGCTCTGGCGCGCTGGGCTGTGGGGTGGTCTATGGTGGGACGGGTCTGTTGTGGGGCTGGTCTGTAGTTGTCTTTGTGGGTTTTGGTTTGTGTGTGTGTGTGTGTGTGTGTGTGTGTGTGTGTGTGTGTGTATGTGTGTGTGTGTGTGTGTGTGTGTGTGTGTGTGTGTGTGGTCTTGGTTGGTCCAGGTAGCTGTGCGTGCTTTTATTTTAGTCTTTCTTGGATATTGTTTGTGTCTGCATATGTATAAATGTTTGTACACATCAGCAAGATGCACATAGATCCTTCTGATTGTATAGAGAAATACAAGTCTGGAAGCAATGATTTTTGTAAGTGCACTTCAGTATAAAGTGTGTACTTTTGTTTTGTGTAGGTATACCTCGTTGTCCTCCCCAGCAGTTCATTCTGTGAATCTCTCCATCTGGGTCGTCTGTCCTACTCACATACCTTCAGCATGGAAAGAAAGAAAAAAAAATCATCTTTGTCATACGGGTTATATATCCGTATAGTCATGTAGGGTTTTCGTCCATAGAACATTATGATTTTCACCTCTTTCTCATACAGCCATTCATCTGTGTCACACTGGCGTGACCGTAGCATAACAAAGACCAAAGAAATCCTACACGAACCAGTATGTCGGACACGTGCAGGGGACAGGTGTTAGGACGTGTACCACCAGGACCAAATACATTCAAAAACAACATTAGTCGCATGACACAGGCGAATCCTGGAGTTCAGTGTATCCTGGGGGAGGAGGAGGAGCGGGAGGAACAGCAACACATTACCTCCTGCAAAATGTCTGGGGCTTAGTTCCGGAGGGTATTTACAATATTGCCCTCCCTCCTTTGGGCCGATTATAGATAATCGGTCGAGAAGCAGCGATTATTGATGGGGAAATCGGATCTATCACCCTCCCCAACTCGTCCGGATGGGGGGGGGGGGCTAAATTGGGGAGGATTACACCATGCGCTCGTTGAAGCCAATTTCGCCCTCGCCAATTCCGTTAAGTTGGGTAGTTAAGAGGCGGAGAGGAAATGGAACAAACAACTCAGATTATATTAAGGATGGACGGGATGTGATTGTGGCGGGCAGAGGGAGGATTAACGCGGACGTGTAATGGGCAGGGGTACGCTCTCTCTCTCTCTCTCTCTCTCTCTCTCTCTCTCTCTCTCTCTCTCTCTCTCTCTCTCTCTCTCTCTCTCTTCCAGTAAGGTCAGGCTCCTTGAGTTAGGGAAAAGTCTGGATGAGAACGTTTTCCTCATTGGCGTCGTGTGTTACAAGGATATATATATATATATATATATATATATATATATATATATATATATATATATATATATATATATATCGCCAGGTTGATGTCGCCGTTGAATGGTTTGGTCTTTGACGTCGGCGTTGACGAGTCGCTCGCGCCCCCCCGTTAATGAAGGCGTTGTTGATCGGTCGTCAGTGTCGGTGTGAGGTGAGGTATGGTATGAGGTGAGGTGTGAGGTGCGGTATGGTATGAGGTGCGGTATGGTATGGTGTGAGGTGCGGCTATGGCATGAGGTGAGGTGAGGTATGAGGTACGGTATGGTATGAGATGAGGTGCGGTGTGGGTGTGAGGTACGGTGTGGCTTGTGTCCAGGAAGGATGAGCACATAGCCCACTGTGAGGTGGTGAGGCCAGGCGAGTGAATATTCCAAGATCAGGTCTGACATCCTCCTCCTCAGCAAGAGTGGCTTGTGGGAGACGGCGCGGTGCATTATTCTGCCACACTAGATCTTGCCCTCACTGATCTGATGTTCGTATCCCTTCCTCCTCCTCCTCCTCCTGTCTCTCTCTCTCTCTCTCTCTCTCTCTCTCTCTCTCTCTCTCTCTCTCTCTCTCTCTCTCTCTCTCTCTCTCTCTCGTATGTGATGTGCGTGGCGGCGGCCACAAACAGTATTATGTTTATCAAGCAAGACGTGCGGTGAGCGCTACGCGCCAACCCTGGCCTTTTAAGCAAATACCTTATCGTAGGTACTGATGAGTAGGTAGATATGGGTACATAACCTTGATGTGTGTGTATGTGTGTGTGTGGGTGGGGGGAGGTGAGGTACCGGACGCGATGGACGACAAGGTCATGAGAATTAAAGCCCCAGATGACAGTACAGACAGGCGACGAGGCCACCATATAGACTCGCAGACACACAGACTCCCACAGACGTTCGGAGACACGCTTACGATATATACTTGGGCAGAGATAGAGGAACACACATACGAACACCCACAGACAGGAAAAAAAAACATGGAGAGTTTAGTGACACAGTGGCACAGACGGCCTCACATGTGCCCATACATTTCACAGACAGACTATAATAGACTCCACAGACAGACTGCAATAGACTCCACAGACAGACCACAATAGACTCCACAGACAGACTACAATAGACTCCACAGACAGACTACAATAGACTCCACAGACAGCCTCCACAAACAGACCACAACAGACTCCGCAGACAGACCACAACAGACTCCACAGACAGACCACAATAGACACCACAGACAGACCGCAACAGACTCCACAGACAGACCACAACAGACAGACCGCAACAGACAGACCGCAACAGACAGACCGCAATAGACTCCACCCAGACGCCAGCTCCAGGCAGCGGCCGGCCGGATGGACCGACCTGTACTGGCTGGTGTGGTCGCCTCCGACCATCATGTCTGGGCAGTTAAGGAGGCTGCCGGCACGAGGCGCGGATGGTGGGGCTACTGCACGTTAACTGCTGCTGGTAATGTGGGAGGCGGTGGTCGACCTCCTCACTGCCATGTCTGGGGGAGCTCACCTCATCTTCATTCCTCCCATCACCTTGGATGTGGCTCCCATCACCCTGGCCCGTGGCTGTGTACTACACTCGGGATCCCTCTAGTGTTGCTCTGTGTGTGTGTGTGTGTGTGTGTGTGTGTGTGTGTGTGTGTGTGTGTGTGTGTGATATTACTATTCGTGTTTTACGGGGAGAGATCCTTACAGTCATGTTGCCCCATCTCTTAACCTTAAATATACGTACCATGGCTTTCCTCTATGTGATTTTACACACACACACACACACACACACACACACACATAAGGATCAATGCCCCCCTGTGCTGGTAATGGGTTTGGGCTAACATTGTATTGGGTTTGGGTTTTAATGGCTATTTATGACCCGAGAGACAGCAACGTAAATTTTATGTTCATTGTATTATGATACGATTTTTGATGGTCGGGTTATGAAGGAGGTGCGATCGTAAATTTCTGCCACCACATCACGGCCAAATTTGACAGTTTTATTTCCAGGTGTTAATTGATGTGGCATATGATTCCTGCTGCATCAAGGCTGCGCTTCAATAAGGAGCAGGTAAAGATGGTCTCCTTTGGCGACGATACAGCCTCGCCGAAGGTGAGTTTTCACCCACGGCGTGACCACAGGCAAGGGGGGGGGGAGAGTCCGGTAACACCCGTCCAGCCTGGGATCAGGCAGTGACGTAGTCTGGAGGTCGTTCCAAGACCAGGAGGGAACGAGCGGTCATCCTGGTGTTTGTACATATACACACTGGCCACGGTATACTGCAGGTGCCCCCCATACAGGCCCTGACACCGCACCCAGTGTCGTATACAGGTAGTATACGTGTCCCCAGTGTCGTATACAGGTAGTGTATGTGTCCCCAGTGTCGTATACAGGTAGTATACGTGTCCCCAGTGTCGTATACAGGTTAGTGTCAGTGTCGTTAGGTAGGGGTGTAAGGTGGGGAGGGAGGGAGGCCGTCTTGTATGAGCTCTCCCACTTCGTCTGCCCGTCCCTTCCAGTATAGGGACTGTCCATATTCTACTCTCTCTCTCTCTCTCTCTCTCTCTCTCTCTCTCTCTCTCTCTCTCTCTCTCTCTCTCTCTCTCTCTGTCTCATCTTTCGCCTTTAACACCACTTGGTATTATCTCCTGGTGAATGGAAGTCGAGTCTGTGTGTGGGCGAGGCGAGCGCCACCATAATAGAGATGGCTCTCCACCTGCCAAGAAGTACTGTAGGGGCGGGCCTCATTGGTGGAGGGGGTCGGGGTGAAGGAGGATTGACGTCTGTGGTTGTAGTAGTCAGGAGGATGTTTGTACGTCCTGGGGATCGGGTGGGGACGGAGTGGGGGGTCTGCTGGCGTGCGGCATGGGAGGGGGTCGGGGGGGAGCATCACCCGCTCCATCCTGGATGACGTATGTACGTGCGTGTGTAGGGGATACCTGGCGTAACCATTATGATTGTAGGGGGATAGAATTATCGATGTAGGGGAAAGTGGGAAGAAAAAAAACTGGTTTATGTCTAGAGAAACTTCGGTAGAGTTATTGATATAAGGGGACCATTGTGTGTTTTTTTTTATATATATTTTCTACTCAGTAGATGAGCGAACCGATGGTTCTGGAAGATCTCCGAAGCTTCGTAGATGAGTGGTAATACAGGGGGAGAGATTGTCTCTCTCTCGCTCTCTGTCAAATGAACTCAGAGGATCACCGGCAGTGGCTAATCAAGCTTATTAGAAATATTGTTTAAAGTTTCCTAACTTCATGTTCATAGTAAAGGCGTAGAAAAATGTTTAGAGGAACTTTGTTTGTCCATAGTCTCTCCCAGGACCATCGTATTCCGTAGTAAAACACAGTTACAGTTATACTTCAAAGAGAAAACGGAGGAGGGAATATAAACAATGCCTGATATATCCCCACTCGTTGTTTGTTTATACCCAGGGAGACCACGCGCAGGTAATAAGATGGGAGCGAATATTCTTTCTAAACGCGCGTCGAGTCTCCTTCTTGGGCGGGGAACCAGCAGCAACTGTGTTTGCTCTGGAGGTTAATGATGACGCTGTGTTTGCCTGCGGAGATGAGCTTGAAACCTAGACACGAGGCAAGCAGGCCAGGCAGGCTGGGCACGCACTCCCCATGCAGGCAGTACCAGGCCAACACCCCTGTGTCATGCACAGGTCCAGGTCCCTCACCCCACCACCCCTGACATCATGCACTGACGCCGGTCCCCCTTACATGATGCACAGGGTGTCATCCCCTTACATGATAAACAAAGCCACTCTTGACCACTACTAGAGTAAACCCACTTTCTTAGGTGTGGTTGTGGTGGGTCCCAGCGGACGTATGACTGGTGTCCAGTGTTGTACCACTCCTACAACATCGGTGGTGTACTGTTACCAGTCATAGACTGCAGTGAGGACATCTTGTAACACCTGTAGATTAATACCCCGACCTGACCATGATTGGGAACACTCTTAAAGTGGTTTTAGGTATCTTACTGGACCAGTGGGGGTCCATGGTGGACCGCTGTTGGTTCGTTGCAGCTTCACCCGGCCTCTGTACAAGTGTACGCAGTGACTTGGCTGGAACTGTGAAGAAAATTTCAGTTTCGTTTAGGTAACGAGGTCCGACAGAGACGCCCTTCCTCCTGCCTGTCATTTAAGAAAATCTCGAGCCTGGAGGCGTGTTTGTTCCGCTCGTGATGGCGCAGGGCCAAGGGACCGGAACCTCCTTCAAGGCCTCTGCACATTAGTGGCACTGGAGTGCCAGGGGCGTGACCCGGGGCCAGGCATTGTCGCCTCCTCTCGAATGAGAAAGAAAGAAACGATCTCTGGCGACCCTGGAAAACGACATCAAGATACCACTGGTCGTAGGGGGACGACGTCAGGATACCACTGGTCGTAGAGGGACGACGTCAGGATACCACTGGTCGTAGAGGGACGACGTCAGGATACCACTGGTCGTAGGGGGACGACGTCAGGATACCACTGGTCGTAGAGGGACGACGTCAGGATACCACTGGTCGTAGAGGGACGACGTCAGGATACCACTGGTCGTAGAGGGACGACGTCAGGATACCACTGGTCGTAGAGGGACGACATCAGGATACCACTGGTCGTAGAGGGACGACGTCAGGATACCACTGGTCGTAGGGGACGACGTCAGGATACCACTGGTCGTAGGGGGACGACGTCAGGATACCACTGGTCGTAGGGGACGACGTCCGAATTCTCGGGGGTCGTACCCGTCCTGAAGTTGGTCGAGTGAACCATATGTTTTCCACAAGGCGTGAATGGGTCGAGGACCCTCGTGTGTGTGTATGTGATGGTAGCAGAGAGCTAGGCTGGAATGGCTCCGCGCACCGTGAGAGCTGGAACCAACCCACCCGTGTGTGTGTGTGTGTGTGTGTGTGTGTGTGTGCGTGTGTGTGTATGTGTGTGTGTGTGTGTGTATGTGTGTGTGTGTTTTAGTGTCACTTTTTGAATTATGTATTGAGCATATGTTCCACCAATACTTTACTCTGAGGTTTAATTAATTTGGTACCACGGGTCACCAACCTCCCCACCCCAACCCCCATCCCAATAAATCTGACTCGGAAATTATGATCATAACTAACTCTCTCTCTCTCTCTCTCTCTCTCTCTCTCTCTCTCTCTCTCTCTCTCTCTCTCTCTCTCTCTCTCTCTCTCTCTCTCTCTCTCTCTCTCTCTCTCACAATTGATCTCGTATTTCACCTAGACTTATGACCCATGTTGTGGTCAGTATTTTCCACAGTTTGGTTGTTATGTGTTATGTACATGTGTTTCAGTCATATATACTTTCCCAAATCGTGTTATGATATACTCTGGCAATTCAGTGTTTCACGTCAGCCCTGCAGGAGAGCCCAAATTAGAACACAGATCTTCAAGAAATTACAGTTTTAACAGCTGATTTCTTCCCCCCAATTAATTTCACTTTTCAGTTCGAGTCATGTGGAAGTCGATAGCATTTTCAGCAAAATATTTTGGAGGAGAATTACGGGTGTGTTGGAGCCTCGATCTTAAAGACATTTTGTTTTATTAAGGATGTAATAATGGATGATATATGTATGTATATATATATATATATATATATATATATATATATATATATATATATATATATAGAGAGAGAGAGAGAGAGAGAGAGAGAGAGAGAGAGAGAGAGAGAGCTAGTTAGGAATAGTATCATTCATGTAGGAAAGTAATAGCGTGTATACGTTACATATGTTAATGTCAGCCGTGTTTTTATGTTACAGATAATGCGAAGATGGCATGTTTGGCATGAGGAAGTAGATGATGTATTATTGATAAAAATTTCACTCACGTAATATTATAAACTCAGCACAGAATAAAGTGGACTGGAGTTGAGCCTAGTTGACAGGTGAGAAATGCCAGACGCGGATTGAGGGACTCTCCTGGGATTGTTAGTGCCGTCGGGGAAGACGTCGTTAAAGGCAGTTTGAGTTCCCGTGGTTGTGGATGGTATCACGTGACGATAGCATTAAGCACGGCAGCCACTGAGGTGTGTTTGTGTGTGTGTGTGTTGGGTGAAGCGAGGTGGTCCCTCCCTCCTCTGGTGGCTGACGACGCGAGAGATGTGTAGTTGCTTCCTGATTGGTTGTTGGTATGGCCATCCTGGAGAGAGCTTGTCCTCTTACTGTAGTCTTAAAGATCATAGGGGGAAATTTTTGAAGTCGAGCTGTAGTAACTGCACTGCTGCTGTGTGACTATATTGGTACCCGGGTTTTCGGGTCGGACGAGGAGTTTGCCATAGACTATACCCTGCCGCTGCCGCTTCCCTGTTCTAGTCACTTCACCCATATCGTCACGTCTCATATATCCAGTTCTGTAGTTCATTAATTTACGTGTAATAAACAAGGACATGATATTTAAACGGAACAAGAACATTAACAGATATGAGACTTGATGCGGTTGTGTTGGGAAACAAGAGGAAGTAATGCGTTGAGAATCGTCAGTTGACGATTACTCTCAATTTTGGGTTCCGAGGACTTGATGTCGACCCGCCAGTGTAACAAATATGTAGCCTATCGAGTTACCTTTATACTGGCTCACACAGAATAGATGATGAAGATGTGATATTTTCCCCGTCATCTGCGGAGACTTGAAGGATAGGGCATATTACTTTCAATCCATCCGTCCGTCCTCGTCTTCGTCCAGATTCAGTGAATAAAACTGTCATTGAATTCATAAACTGACTGTTGTAAGTCTTCCGTCGCGTTCTTGTATCTCCCCTTACGATGTGATCATTACACGAAAGTGCACTTGGGAACTTATCGTATTTCATTTCCTAGTGGTTATCTAATATATATATATATATATATATATATATATATATATATATATATATATATATATATATATATGGCATCATGCAGTATATGGTAATTTTTTTTTCTAAAATGATCTGTGTAAAACCTTGATACTACACCACCTAATCGGTTATTGTTACAAATTATGTAAAAATGCTTTTAACTTTATTAGCTTGGTACCACAACTGCAGGAACCACAGTGCTCACTTGCCCGTTCCCTGTACATATTGTGGTAAAGCATTGCCTTCACACATGCTACTCTCTAATTAGTACCTATTTTCGTTACACTGCATTATATAGTTTTTTTTATGAACATGTTAGTATTGGATATTGTGCGTCTTGATGTTTTTATTGTCGATAATTTAGTGCTTGCCTTGTTAGTCGTGGGCTCTTACGTCTGTTTTTGCATGTATACAACCAATTTGTGCAGCATTAAAGAAAATTACGGTGCATTTTCTTACGAGGTTCCAGCCGCAGTAACGCACACAGGGTAATGGTAGGTATCCTAGTGCAGTAAGGGTAATGGTAGGAGAGGTATCTCTCTTAGCATTGGTCATGAGATCTGTGTAAGGTTAATGGCAGCAGAGAAGCCAGCAAGGGTGGTGGCGGGAGAGATCCTAGCAAGTGGTTTATACTGGTTTTCCCCGTCTCCGTCTCGCTCGGCTGGTCTTCCTACATTCGCAAGCTAACCCAACTCATGCTTTACGGCGATGCATTGTCTTGCCCCAGATATGTGGTGAGATTCTGCGTAACAACAGCAGAGATAATACGCAGGGTGTAACAAGAATAATCCTGATGAATGATTTAATTGGGTTAATCTTAGCGTGAAGTTACTGCTCGACTTTGAAATGCATTGAGGTGGTTTGGCTTGGTTAAGTGGCGGTTAGTTTGACAAGCTCCGTGTGTTCACGTATCATGGCTTCAGGGAACGTCATTTAGGGGATTATATCCATCATGAAATCGTCAGTAATGGGTATTGTTTAAAGAAGCTAACTCGGTGTTGCACACTGGAGTGGTGTATTGTGGTAAATCTGTCCATGTTCGTTGGAAAGAGCTAGGCGTGTCTGATATGTGATAGGATTGTGGGAGAGGTGGCGACATACGATGGAAAAGAGAGCCTCGTTTTGTTCGTTGCCCGTGGTTTACTGCGTGTGTTGCGTTGTTCGTTGCCCGTGGTTTACTGTGTGTGTTCCGTTGTTCGTTACCGTGGTTTACGGCAGGTGTTATGAAGACGTATTGTTCTGTAAACGATGGTGCCGGGCAACAGTATTACCAACCGTCCCTCTATCTTCGTTTTCTGTTGGTCAGGCGTCCAGTGATGCCAAACCCATGGACACTTGGAGATATTTTCGTTTCAGAAACATGTATATGTAATCGTCATTTCAGACCTTGTGTGTAGTGAGCTGTGGACACAACATGGAGATAAGACCAGAATAACTCTCCTGCCTGGCCTAAATGTTGCCACGATTTGAAATGTGTGTTATCCGTTAGAACTTATTTTTCTATTCCACAGCTTATTGGACTGGACAGATTTTTTTTTTGTTTTTCTGTTCATCGGTTGCGTCCATCAGGTCACTAATCTGTCGGTGTGTATTGGCTGACGGAAAAATTGGACAGAAACCGTTAAAGGGGAGAAAATGCTAACGTCAGAGCTGACCTGAGCAGTTCTAAAAAAGAAATATGAGTTTCTCGTTGGCAATAATGGTGTAACGGTACTGAGAATAGAGTTTTAATACACGTATTTTTAGAGGGGATTTCTTTAATCCCTGGCCTTTGACGTAACCTCTAAGGGTCTGGTCAAAGCCAGGCCATCATGCCCAAAGGTCGTACCGTCGTGCTCAAGGGTCGTATCGTCGTGCTCAAGGGTCGTACCGTCGTGCTCAAGGGTCGTACCGTGGTGCACAAGAGTGTTATAATTCACTACACCGTAGTCCAAATCCTCATCTAAGTCACACTGTTTCACCCAAGATTTCGTTATAATTACCACACTGTAGCGCGTAACCTTATCCCTCTTACTTCTCCGTTCCGTTAGAACCTCACTGACCCCGCAGACAGACGACCCAACCTCACCCTACCTAGCAACACAGTAGAAACCCAAGCCCCCAACCCCAGGTTTAAAAGTTCCCTACCTCTCTGGAATTTCAATATGATTTGCTAGAAAGTTGTCTTTTGACTTTGATGAACTCTTTTTCTATACTTTGTGTTGGAAGTAAGCATCACAGCGCTTTACGGCAGAGGGTTATTATGTTACCCTGTTACAACACAAAAAGCCGCATTCATAATTTCATTCTCCAGGTGTTTGGACTTACAAAAGGCGCGTCCCTAAACTTGTTACTATGTCGAAGACATAATTTCATTCATTTTTGTTCTGAAAATAAGTCAAATGGCATTTCTGTAAAGTGAAATCGGGTTTATGTTATGTTTCACAACACAGGAATAGTTTTGACCAAGTGTATGGTTTCAGAAAGCTGTTATTGTTTCTCTCTCTCTCTCTCTCTCTCTCTCTCTCTCTCTCTCTCTCTCTCTCTCTCTCTCTCTCTCTCTCTCTCTCTCTCTCTCTCCTGCTGGCGGGCTGCCTGTAGGATTGACCGGCCGGGTCCGGTAGAGGGGGCAGCGTTTAATTGAACCGAGCCCTCCAAACGGGACCCCTTCCCTGCGGGTCGCCTGTAATTCACCAAGATTGGGGAATTTCTGGTCGGCTGTAGTTTGCCACGTGTTGGAATACCCACATGCGCTAATTGCCTTCGTTGTTACGACTTCACGGGAGACTAAACTTTCTTGTTTATAGTTTGGCCACACGAGTTAATAACGCACGCCATCGCCACGCTCATATTCCCGCGGCAAATTATCATTCATAGAGATAAAGACAGATTGGTTTCTGGCGTGGTGACGTCATGATCGCTTTGGTCCCAGCTGCGCAGCTCGCCCTGCGCGCACCTTGTTTCAATGGTCACCTCGGGACGGGCCGGCCTGGGTTCGAATCCTGGGCACAGGAGTCGTCCCACACCAAATTCCAAAGTTCATCCTGTTGAGGCTGGTCGATGATTGGGTATCTGGCTTAGGCAGTGTGTGTGTGTGTGTGTGTGTGTGTGTGTGTGTGTGTGTGTGTGTGTGTGTGTGTGCACATGGGAGTAAAGACATGGTACATATATACAAAGTTAAGAGACGGCGCAACACGAGTGTAAAACTCCCCGTAATACACTAATAGTTATCACAAATTGCACACACACACACACACACACACACACACACACACACACACACACGCGCGCGCGCGCGCGCGCGCAAGCACGCACGCACGCAGATGCGTGTGTGTTTTTGAGACGAAAGATCATTTCAATGTGTATAAGTCAGAATTTAATTATTGAAAAGCTTTCTATAATCCCTTTGGGATCTGCCGGAACACTGCTCTGCCATGAGAGGGTCGTCTGGTGCAGGCAGAGGGACGGGCAGGAGGTGGAAGAGACGGAAGCATAGAGAGAGGATGGGGAAGGTAGAGAGGGAGTGAGGTCGAGTGGAAGTGAGGTTGAACATGGGCGAGGTCTCGAGTAGGGGGAAAGTAAGGGTCGAGCTGGGACGATGAGGTCGAGTGCGCCAGGAAAAGTGTGTGTGTGTGTGTGTGTGTGTGTGTGTGTGTGGGTGTGTGTGTGTGTGTGTGTGTGTGTGTGTGTGTGTGTGTGTGTGGGTGGGTGTATGTGTGTGGGTGTGAGACTTTGAATAAAAAAAAGAAAAATCATGAAGACTCACCCGGGAAGCCTTCCCATGACTGACTCATGACGGCCGGGGGAGGAGGTGAGGTGGGGAGGGTAGGGGTGGGTGTCCTCCTCCCTGTCTCATTATACCTGTGACCTGTGTCTCCCCGAGGCTAATGGGACATGATCGTCCCGGTAATTACACAAGGTCTCTCACGCCAGTAATGGGAATTTCTTCAGTGCCTCGGTGTGTGTGTGTGTGGGTGGATGGGTGTTGTGATGAGTATTTAACAAAAGATCATTATAGTTGTTAGTGCATTGATGAATTTATGGTTCAAGAGTCATTTCCTGGAGAGATTTTAAATAGGTAGATAGATAGATAGATATAGATAGATAGATAGATAGATAGATAGATAGACAATGCCTGACATATGGTTCGGGCAGCAGCATGTCCCACTCGAAACCTTGTCCTTATGAGGTAAGTTTAAGTTCCTTAGGAATGTTGAACATCACATACAGTTATTAC